>NW_028188271.1:0-33000 GCF_964204655.1 Triturus cristatus | reverse complement strand
ATCCTAAAGCACAACTTGGAGGGAGCCTCGGTTGTTGCACTTGTCAGCTTGTCGTAGTCGTTCCAAGATGGCTGGCTCCACGTGTCTCGGTGCCTCCACGGGTCTCTTCTTCTCAGGGACTGTGGATCGGGCGGTGAGAGGTCTGGAGGTCCAGGTCTTGTCAGTCTCTGGGCTCGGGCTCCGGCGGGAGGCGGTGGCAAAGCAGACGTTGATGCGCTGGATGGTGCTTGCGTTAGCAAGGTGGTCACTCCCTGACCACAGGGGAGATTTTCTTCAGTCTGCTGTGCAGCAGAATGTCGAAGTTCCCGTCTTCTTCTTAGTTTCAAGTTGATTCCAGGATGTCTGAAGTCTTAGGACACAGCTCCTAACTTTAAGCGGATTCTAGGGGCCGGACTACCTGCTAGGTCCCTCCCTATGGGTGGGACCAGGAAGGGGGGTGGTTACACCCCCAATCCTTTGTCTAGCTCGCCCCAGGCCCGGGACTGGTGTGCCCCAGGACCGGTTTGAACTGGCATATGCACCGAGGCTCCTTGTGAGCCACAGGCATGTCTGGTTTCTTTCAAGCCCTACCTGACCAATACACAAAATCCTGTCTGGGGTGATGCATGCACCTCCCCTGGCAGGAAACCCTTTGTCCACACCTCCCAAGCTGGAAGGACTCCCAGCAGCAGGAGGGCAGACTTGTGTCTGTGGTGGCAGCATCCATTTTGTGGAGCTGAGGCTATGTCTGATTTTACCCGGGTTTCAGGTACTGTACATGTCGTGTCCCTCTAGAAGGGTGGAATGCTAACCCCGTCGCCAGATTTGGCGAGGGGTTAGTATTCCAATTCGTATGACACCTTACTCGACATGTTTTGATAAAGCCAAACCAAAGATAGCATTTAACCGCGAGGTTCATAATGCACTTAAGAGTATATGGTATGACGATATCTGGAAACAGTAGAAGGAAGTTGTTCCGACCACTGCAGACAGGCTCAGCTCATGCCAGAGCACCATCTCACATGGAACTAAGCACTCTGCCTTCAGGATTGTTAAGGCCTGCCATAGGAGTGACTTATAGGTTACCAGGTGTCCCATTTAAGGTTAGGTATAGGTATACTACACCTAAGTAAGAGGTGATTACACCAACTTACCCCAGCTGAGTGATCAGCCAGTTGTGTCAGATTGTTAGGCCAAGCCTGGGGTGGCATAATACATGCTGCAGCCCCTGGCAGGCCTTGGGTACACCAATGCCCTGGGTACCTAGTGTACACTGGTACAGGGGCTGACAGGGTGATCCAACCAATTGGGTATGTACCTAGGGTACATGGAGTCCATTTTAAAGAGAGAACAGCCAGGCTGAGATCCTGAATAGCAGGATCTCAGGCCAACTAAGTCGAAAAACCAGCTAGACACTAGGCAAAAATTTGGGGGTAACCATAGTCAGATATCCACCTTCCTACACACACACAAACCATACACACACAACCACACACACACTCAACCACACACACACAACCACACACACAACCACACACAAAACCACACATGCAACCACACATACAACCACACACACACAACCACACACAACCACACACACACAACCACACACACAGCCACACACACAACCACAACCACAACCACCCACACAACCACAACCACACACACAACCACACACACAACCACACCCACAACCACGCCCACAACCCCCACACCCACACAACCACAACCACACACACACAACCACACCCAACCACACAACCACACAAACATAACCACAAGCACACACACATACAACCACACAACCACACACACACACAATCACACACACATCCACAACCACACACACAACCACAAGCATACACACAACCACACACACAACCACACACAACCACACACACAACCACACTCACACCATACACACACAACCACAACCACACACACCCACACCCACAACAACATGCACACAACCACAACCAAACACACACATGACCACACACAACAACCACACACACAACCACACACACACAACCATACACAACCACACACACAACCCCACACACAACCCCAGACACAACCACACACACACAACCACACACCCACACACACAACCACACACACAACCATACACACACACACAACCACAAACACACAACCACACACACAACCACAACCACACACACCACACACACAACCATAAACACACAACCACACACAACCACATACACACAACTACACACACAACCACACACAACCACACACCCAAACACACACAACCACACACACACATAACCACACACAACCACCCACACCCACACACACAACCACACCCACAACCATACACACACACAACCACAGCCACACACAACCATACCCACAACCACATATACACAACCACACACACACAACCACAACCACACACAACCACACACACAACCACACACACACAACCACATACACAACTATACACACACAACCACACATACAACCACACACACAACCACATACACACAACCACATACACAAGCACACCCAACCACACACACAAACACACACAACCACACACACAACCACACACACAACCACAACCACACACACACAATCATACATACACTACTGCACAAACAACCACACACACACACATACAACCACACACACAACCACACACACACCCACACACACACAACCACAACCACACACACACAACCACAACCACACACACACAACCACACACAGCCACACACACAACCACACACACAACCACAACCACACACACAACCATACACACAAACACACAAACAACCACACACACACACACAGCCACAACCACACCCAACCACACCCACAACCAACCACACCCACAACCACACACAAACACAACCATACACACGCCACCACAACAACATATACAAGCACATACAAACACAACCACAAACAACCGCACACACAACCACAACCACACACACAACACATACAACCACACACACAAACAACCACACACACACCCACACACACACACACAAAACCACACACACAACCACTAACACAACCACACACACACAACCACAACCACACACAACCACACACACAACCATAGCCACAACCATATACACACACACAACCACAACCAACCACACTGACACACACAACCACACACACACAACCACAACAACACCCACAACCACAAACACACACAGAACCACACCTACAACCACACACAGACAACCACAACCACACCCAACCACATCCACAACCACACACAACCACAACCACACACACCCACACAACCACACACACACAACCATAATCACAACCACACACACAACCAAACACACAAACACAACCACACACACAACCACAACCAAACACACAACCACACACAAAACAACACACACACTCAAAACCATACACACAACCACACACATTAAACCACACATACAACCACACCCACACAACCACACACAACCACACAAACCACACCCACAACCACACACAACCACAACTATACCCAACCACAAACACACACACAACCACACACATACATCCACAACCACACACACAGCCACACACACACAACCACAACCACACCCAACCATACCCACAACCACACACGCACAAACACATACCCACACAACCACAACCATACCCAACCACACGCACAACCACACACACAACCACACAAACACACACACACAACCACACACATAACCACACACACAACCACACATAACCACACCCACAACCACACACATACACAACCACAACCACACCCAACCACACCCACAACCACACACAACCACACACACAAAACCACAACCACATACAAACACAACCACACATACACAACCACAACCAAACACACAACCACACACACAACCACACACACCCAAACACACAACTACACACTTCCACACACAGAACCACAACCACACACATACAACCACACACACACACACAACTACACACAACCAAACACAACCACACACATAACTACACATGATCACACACACAACCACAACCACAAACACAACCACACATACAACCACACACACACCACACATACACAACCACACACAAACCATACACACACAACCACACACACACTCAACCACACACACACAACCACACACAAAACCACACATACAACCACACATGCAACCACACATACAACCACACACACACACACAACCACACACACAACCACACACACACAACCACACACACAGCCACACACACAACCACAACCACAACCACACACACAACTACAACCACACACACGACCACACACACAACCACACCCACAACCACACACAACCCCCACACCCACACAACCACACCCACAACCACACACACACAACCACACCCAACCACACAACCACACAAACATAACCACAAACACACACACATACAACCACACAACCACACACACACAATCACACACACACATCCACAACCACACACACAACCACAAGCACAAACACAACCACACACACAACCACACACAACCACACACACAACCACACTCACACCATACACCCACAACCACAACCACACACACCCACACCCACAACCACATGCACACAACCACAACCAAACACACACACACGACCACACACAACAACCACACACACAACCACACACACAACCACACACAACCATACACGCAACCACACACACAACCCCACGCACAACCACACACACACACAACCACACACACACACATAACCACACAAAACCACATACACCAACACACATAACCACCCACAACCATACACACACACACACAACCACAACCACATAACCACACACACAACCACACACACCACACACACAACCATAAACACACAACCACACACACAACCACATACACACAACTACACACACAACCACACACAACCACACACCCAAACACACACACAATCACACACACAACTACAACCACACACACACAACAATACATACACAACCACACAAACAACCACATACACACAACCACACACACAGCCATACACACACAACCACACACACCCACACCCACAACTACACACAAACACAACCACACACAACCACACTCACAACCACATACAAACACAACCACACACACAACCACACACACAACTACAACCACACACACACAACCATACACACACAACCACACAAACAACCACATACACCCAACCACACACACAGCCATACACACACAACCATTCCCAACCACTCCCACAACTACACACAAACACAACCACACACACAACCACAACCACACACACAACCGCACACACAACCACGCACACAACCTAACACAGCCCTCATACCCACACAACCACGCCCACTACCACACACATACAAACAACCACACCCAACCACACAACCACACCCACAACCACACACACATAACCACAACCACACACAACCACAAACAACCGCACACATACACAACCACACACACATACACACAACCACACTCACACATCCACAACCACATACACAACCACACACACAACCACACACAACCATACCCACAACCACACACACACAACCACAACCAAACACACACACACTCACACACAACCACACACAACAACCACACACATACAACCACACACACACAACCACAAACACAACCCCACACACAACCCCAGACACAACCACACACACATAACCACACACACACATAACCACACACAACCACCCACACCCACAAACACAACCACACCCACAACCATACACACACACAACCACAGCCACACACAACCATACCCACAACCACATATACACAACCACACACACAACCACAACCACACACAACCACACACACACAACCACACACACACAACCACATACACAACTACACACACACAACCACAAATACAACCACACACACAACCACACACACACACACAACCACAACAACACCCACAACCACAAACACACACAGAACCACACCTACAACCACACACAGACAACCACAACCACACCCAACACATCCACAACCACACACAACCACAACCACACACACCCACACAACCACACACACACAACCATAACCACAACCACACATGCAACCAAACACACAAACACAACCACACACACAACCACAACCACACACACAACCACACACACAACAACACACACACTCAAAACCATACACACAACCACACACACTAAACCACACACACAACCACACCCACACCCACACAACCACACACAACCACACAAACCACACCCACAACCACACACAACCACAACTATACCCAACCACAACCACACACACAACCACACACATACATCCACAACCACACACACAGCCACACACACACACAACCACAACCACACCCAACCATACCCACAACCACACTCACAACCACATACCCACACAACCACAACCATACCCAACCACACACACAACCACACACACAACCACACAAACACACACACAACCACATACACAACCACACACAACCACACACACAACCACACATAACCACACCCACAACCACACACATACACAACCACAACCACACCCAACCACACCCACAACCACACAAAACCACACACACAGAACCACAACCACATATACACACAACCACACACACACAACCACAACCAAACACACAACCACACACACAACCACACACACAACCACACACACCCACACACACAACCACACACTTCCACACACAGAACCCCAACCACACACAAACAACCACACACACACAACTACACACAACCAAACACAACCACACACACAACCACACACACAACTATACATGATCACACACACAACCACAACCACAAACACAACCACACATACAACCACACACACACCACACATACAGAACCACACACAAACCATACACACACAACCACACACACACTCAACCACACACACACAACCACACACACAACCACACACACACAACCACACATGTAACCACACATAAAACCACACACACACACACACACACACACAACCACAACCACACACACAACCATAACCACACACACAACCACACACACAACCACACCCACAACCACACACAACCCCCACACCCACACAACCACAACCACACACACACAACCACACCCAACCACACAACCACACACACATAACCATAAGCACACACACATACAACCACACAACCACACACACACAATCACACACACACACATCCACAACCACACACACAACCACAAGCACACACACAACCACACACAACCACACACACAACCACACTCACACCATACACACAACCACAACCACACACACCCACACCCACAACCACATGCACACAACCACAACCAAACACACACACGACCACACACAACAACCACACACACAACCACACACACACAACCACACACAACCACACACACAACCCCACACACAACCCCAGACACAACCACACACACACAACCACACACCCACACACACAACCACACACACAACCACACACACACACAACCACAAACATACACAACCACACCCACAACCACACACACACAACCACAACCACACACACACAACCACAACCACACAACCACACATAAAACCACACACACCACACACACAACCATAAACACACAACCACACACAACCACATACACACAACTACACACACAACCACACACAACCACACACCCAAACACACAATCACACACACACAACTACAACCACACACACACACAACCATACACGCACAACCACACAAACAACCACATACACACAACCACACACACAGCCATACACACACAGCCACACACACCCACACCCACAACTACACACAAACACAACCACACACACAACCACACACACAACCACACTCACAACCACATACAAAAACAACCACACACACAACCACACACACAACTACAACCACACACACACACAACCATACACACACAACCACACAAACAACCACATACACACAACCACACACACAGCCAAACACACACACAACCACACCCAACCACTCCCACAACTACACACAATCACAACCACACACAACCACACACACAACCACATACAAACACAACCACACACACAACCACACACACAACCACAACCACATACACAACACAAACAACCACACACACAACCACACACACAACCACAACTACACACAACCACACACAGCCACACACACAACCACAGCCACACACACACAACCACAACCACACATAACCACGCACACAACCACACACAACCACACACACAACCACACTCACACCATACACACACACAACCACAACCACACACACCCACATCCACAACCACACGCACACAACCACAACCAAACACACACACACACGCGCGACCACACACAACAACCACACACACAACCACATACACACAACCACACACAACCACACACACAACCCCACACACAACCCCAGACACAACCACACACACACACACACAACCACACACACACACACATAACCACACACACCCACACCCACCCACACACACAACCACACCCACAACCATACACATACACAACCACAACCACACACAACCACACCCACAACCACACACACACACAACCACAACCACACACACACAACCACAACCACACAACCACACACACAACCACAACCACACACACCACAAACACATACAACCACACACACACAACCACACACACAACCACACATACAACCACACACCCAACCACATATACAACTACACACACAACCACACACCCAAACACACACAACCACACACACAACCACACACACAACTACAACCACACACACAACCATACACACACAACCACACAAACAACCACATACACACAACCACACATACAACCATACACACACAACCACACACAACCACAACTACACACAAACACACCCACACACACAACCACACTCACAACCACATACAAACACAACCACACACACAACCACACACACAACTACAACCACACACACACAACCATACACACACAACCACACAAACAACCACATACACACAACCACACACACAGCCATACACACACAGCCACACACACCCACACCCACAACTACACACAAACACAACCACACACACAACCACACTCACAACCACATACAAAAACAACCACACACACAACCACACACACAACTACAACCACACACACACAACCAAACACACACAACCACACAAACAACCACATACACACAACCACACACACAGCCAAACACACACACAACCACACCCAACCACTCCCACAACTACACCCAATCACAACCACACACAACCACACACACAACCACATACAAACACAACCACACACACAACCACACACACAACCACAACCACATACACAACACAAACAACCACACACACAACCACACACACAACCACAACTACACACAACCACACACAGCCACACACACAACCACAGCCACACACACACACAACCACAACCACACATAACCACGCACACAACCACACACAACCACACACACAACCACACTCACACCATACACACACACAACCACAACCACACACACCCACATCCACAACCACACGCACACAACCACAACCAAACACACACACACACGCGACCACACACAACAACCACACACACAACCACATACACACAACCACACACAACCACACACACAACCCCACACACAACCCCAGACACAACCACACACACACACACATAACCACACACACCCACACCCACCCACACACACAACCACACCCACAACCATACACATACACAACCACAACCACACACAGCCACACACACACAACCACACACACACAACCACAACCACACAACCACACACACAACCACACACACCACAAACACATACAACCACACACACACAACCACACACACAACCACACATACAACCACACATCCAACCACATACACACAACTACACACACAACCACACACAACCACACACCCAAACACACACAACCACACACACAACCACACACACAACTACAACCACACACACAACCATACACACACAACCACACCCACACCCACACATACACACACAACCACACACACAACCACACACACAACCACAACCACACACAACCACACACACAACCACACACACAACCATACCCACAACCATATACACACAACCACAACCAACCACACTGACACACACAACCACACACACACACACAACCACAACAACACCCACAACCACAAACACACACAGAACCACACCTACAACCACACACAGACAACCACAACCACACCCAACCACATCCACAACCACACACAACCACAACCACACACACCCACACAACCACACACACACAACCATAACCACAACCACACATGCAACCAAACACACAAACACAACCACACACACAACCACAACCACACACACAACCACACACACAACAACACACACACTCAAAACCATACACACAACCACACACACTAAACCACACACACAACCACACCCACACCCACACAACCACACACAACCACACAAACCACACCCACAACCACACACAACCACAACTATACCCAACCACAACCACACACACAACCACACACATACATCCACAACCACACACACAGCCACACACACACACAACCACAACCACACCCAACCATACCCACAACCACACTCACAACCACATACCCACACAACCACAACCATACCCAACTACACACACAACCACACACACAACCACACAAACACACACACAACCACATACACAACCACACACAACCACACACACAACCACACATAACCACACCCACAACCACACACATACACAACCACAACCACACCCAACCACACCCACAACCACACAAAACCACACACACAGAACCACAACCACATATACACACAACCACACACACACAACCACAACCAAACACACAACCACACACACAACCACACACACAACCACACACACCCACACACACAACCACACACTTCCACACACAGAACCCCAACCACACACATACAACCACACACACACAACTACACACAACCAAACACAACCACACACACAACCACACACACAACTACACATGATCACACACACAACCACAACCACAAACACAACCACACATACAACCACACACACACCACACATACACAACCACACACAAACCATACACACACAACCACACACACACTCAACCACACACACACAACCACACACACAACCACACACACAACCACACATGCAACCACACATACAACCACACACACACACACACACACACACACACCACACACAACCACACACAACCACACACACACAACCACACACACATCCACACACACAACCACAACCACAACCACACACACAACCACAACCACACACACGACCACACACACAACCACACCCACAACCACACACAACCCCCACACCCACACAACCACAACCACACACACACAACCACACCCAACCACATAACCACACAAACATAACCACAAGCACACACATACAACCACACAACCACACACACACAATCACACACACACATCCACAACCACACACACAACCACAAGCACACACACAACCACACACAACCACACACACAACCACACTCACACCATACACACACAACCACAACCACACACACCCACACCCACAACCACATGCACACAACCACAACCAAACACACACACGACCACACACCACAACCACACACACAACCACACACACACAACCACACACAACCACACACACAACCCCACACACAACCCCAGACACAACCACACACACACAACCACACACACACAACCACACACAACCACACACACAACCCCACACACAACCCCAGACACAACCACACACACACAACCACACACCCACACACACAACCACACACACAACCATACACACACACAACCACAAACATACACAACCACACCCACAACCACACACACACAACCACAACCACACACACACAACCACAACCACACAACCACACACACAACCACAACCACACACATCACACACACAACCATAAACACACAACCACACACACAACCACATACACACAACTACACACACAACCACACACAACCACACACCCAAACACACACAACCACACACACAATCACACACACACAACTACAACCACACACACACAACCATACACACACAACCACACAAACAACCACATACACACAACTACACACAGCCATACACACACAGCCACACACACCCACACCCACAACTACACACAAACACAACCACACACACAACCACACTCACAACCACATACAAAAACAACCACACACACAACCACACACACAACTACAACCACACACACACAACCATACACACACAACCACACAAACAACCACATACACACAACCACACACACAGCCAAACACACACACAACCACACCCAACCACTCCCACAACTACACACAATCACAACCACACACAACCACACACACAACCACATACAAACACAACCACACACACAACCACACACACAACCACAACCACATACACAACACAAACAACCACACACACAACCACACACACAACCACAACTACATACAAACACACACAGCCACACACACAACCACAGCCACACACACACACACAACCACAACCACACACAACCACACACACAACCTCACACAACCACACACACAACCACACTCACACAATACACACACACAACCACAACCACACACACCCACATCCACAACCACACGCACACAACCACAACCAAACACACACACACACGCGACCACACACAACAACCACACACACAACCACATACACACAACCACACACAATCACACACACAACCCCAGACACAACCTGTAGGAGAGTAGGGTCTGCTATCCTATGGTCACCCCAAATTTTTGCTTTTTGCTTCACTGGTTTTTGACATATTGAGGCTGTGGGCCTGCCAATCAGACCCCCAGCCTGCTGTTCTCTCTACTAAATTAAAACTATGCACCCTAGGTGCATAACCAATTGGAAGTGGATCACCCTGTCAGCCCCTGTACCAGTGTACACTAGGTACCCAGGGCATTGGTGTACCCAAGGCCTGCCAAGGGCTGCAGCATGTATTATGCCACCCCAGGCTTGGCCTAACAATCTGACACAACTGGCTGATCACTCAGCTGGGGTAAGTTGGTGTAATCACCTCTTACTTAGGTGTAGTATACCTATACCTAACCTTAAATGGGACCCCTGGTAACCTATAAGTCACTCCTATGGCAGGCCTTAACAATCCTGAAGGCAGAGTGCTTGGTTCCATGTGAGATGGTGCTCTGGCATGAGCTGAGCCTGTCTGCAGTGGTCGGAACAACTTCCTTCTACTGTTTCCAGATATCGTCATACCATATACTCTTAAGTGCATTATGAACCTCGCGGTTAAATGCTATCTTTGGTTTGGCTTTATCAAAACATGTCGAGTAAGGTGTCATACGAATTGGAATACTAACCCCTCGCCAATTCTGGCGACGGGGTTAGCATTCCACCCTTCTAGAGGGACACGACATGTACAGTGCCTGAAACCCGGGTAAAATCAGACATAGCCTCAGCTCCACAAAATGGATGCTGCCACCACAGACACAAGTCTGCCCTCCTGCTGCTGGGAGTCCTTCCAGCTTGGGAGGTGTGGACAAAGGGTTTCCTGCCAGGGGAGGTGCGTGCACCACCCCAGACAGGATTTTGTGTATTGGTCAGGTAGGGCTTGAAAGAAACCAGACATGCCTGTGGCTCACAAGGAGCCTCGGTGCATATGCCAGTTCAAACCGGTCCTGGGGCACACCAGTCCCGGGCCTGGGGCGAGCTGGACAAAGGATTGGGGGTGTAACCACCCCCCTTCCTGGTCCCACCCTTAGGGAGGGACCTAGCAGGTAGTCCGGCCCCTAGAATCCACTTAAAGGTAGGAGCTGTGTCCTAAGACTTCAGACATCCTGGAATCAACTTGAAACTAAGAAGAAGACGGGAACTTCGACATTCTGCTGCACAGAAGACTGAAGAAAATCTCCCCTGTGGTCAGGGAGTGACCACCTTGCTAACGCAAGCACCATCCAGCGAATCACCGTCTGCTTTGCCGCCGCCTCCCGCCGGAGCCCGAGCCCAGAGACTGACAAGACTTGGACCTCCAGACCTCTCACCGCCCGATCCACAGTCCCTGAAAAGAGGAGACCTGTGGAGGCACCGAGACACGTGGAGCCAGCCATCTTGGAACGACTACGACAAGCTGACAAGTGCAACAACCGAGGCTCCCTCCAAGTTGTGCTTTGGAATCTGAGAAGCCCAACCCCCGAGCAGCATCTGCACCAAAGGTGAGCCCTCCAGCATCTCCACGATCTGCGTGGGGCCCTTCTGCATTTTGCCACTCGACGCGCCTAACCCGTTGCTGGCCCGCTGGCTAGTGGCCATCTTGGCGACGAACTCTACAAAATACACTGCTGGTCTGGTTGCTCCAGACTGGCCCTTGCTCCCCTCCAAAGGAGCAATCCCTCTGACCTTGCTGGTCAGAACCAACAGCTGATTTCCGAATCCTCCTACAATTGCTTTTGCCAAGGCTTGTTTGCTTCGATCAAGTCGCCGACACCGCCGACAGCGAGAGCCTGTGTGGGACAGCTCGTGAGCCGACTTCTGGACGTCGTCGACCTTCAGGGACCACGTGGCTGCGGAGACAAGCTACCCCTCATCACCTGTTTGCACCCGACATCGCCTGGTACCCACCTGGTGCCACGCTGGTCACTGGCTAGTGACTGTGAACACTGTCCCCTCTGCTTACAGGTCTTCAACATCTCCGATCCACTCTTGGATCCACTGCCTCTCTCCCGGACCGACCGCCTGCAGCATCTTTGTCTTCAAGCTCCACGGAACAGATAGAAGAAACCCGACGCACTTCGAGGCCTATGCACCCGCTTCCTGTGGGTGAGGTAAAGCTGGCACACCTGTGCCCAAGTGTAGTGTTACATCTCTATTGCCTGTGTTCCAAATCTTGAGTTCCTAGTCCATCCGGAAGATCCTCTTTGCAGTAACTTTGTACTTTTTACGCGCCCATTGAAACCTATGGGAGCACGCGTGTGACTATTTGCTCTGCACACGCCACCCGTGGACCTCCTGGTCACTAACTGACGTTAGCTCCTTGTAGGCCCAGCGATTCTAGAGGCCCTAGGCCTTTTCCCTTTTCTGTTCGTGGTACTTATACCACTATTTTAGTATATGGTTTGAGTGGCCACCAGGGCCTATCCATATAACGTGCAACTTCTGTGTATTCTGTGATAATCTTGTTTGACGATTTGTGCTCCTGTGCTCATAAAGAGACTAGGGGTTACTTTGAGAAATAAATACATATATATTTTGAATATATATCTGTGTGGTGTCCTTTCATTGGTATAAAAGGGGGTTACATTTGGTAAAACAGCTGGCTTAACACGCTTCACGAGTTTAGCCTCAAAGACTGCTTAGCCTACGCTACCACTAGGGCAGCTAGTCCGAAAAGGTTGACTTACAACCACACCATAAGGGTTGCTTGGCATGGTACAAGGTGATCACTTTAACTAGTGAGCATCATATACCAGGCCAACTTCTCACATTGGTGAGCAGCGGTTGGATTTGAGCTTGCTGTGTTTTACCATTGTAATCTCTTGGTTACCAATTGAAAGATCACATAGGTACCTGTAGGTACATATAAAACAAGATTAGATATACATAAGTTCTACTGAACTTAGTTGTTGTAGAGCAAAGGGAGTAGCACACCCTGACTACAACTACTAGATAGGTTTAGTAGGTAAACACAAGTGTAGGTAGATTGCAACACATCCACCCACACTTAAGAGCAATGGCCGGGGCAGAGGGGTCCACTGTACCCATCTCTGTTGAGAGTGACCCCCAGAGGGCAACATCCAGCTTTGCTACCCTTAATCAGAATGAGCTCAGGCATTTGGCAACTCTTAGAGGCCTTAAACAGCCCAAGAACCCAAACTCTGCTGAGCTCAGAGAGCTCTTACAGAATGATGAGAATCAGAGAGCACTCAAGAAAGCTTCCCAGTTAGCCCCCTTAGGGTCAGGAACAGGAGGCCCCCCTTCTGAAGATACTACAGAGGTACCCAGTTCCAATAGCCATCCCTTAGATGAGAACCATACTACAGGGGAGGAAAGTGGTGAGGATACAGAAAGTAGTGATGATGAAGGGAGAACTAGCCCAGTGCCAAGTATTATACTTGGCCCAGCTAAACTAAGGCTATTGGGGACTGACAATGGGTTCACCCCATTGGATCTCCCCAGTGGACTTAACACAGGGCTTGGGAGGCAAAGGAATCGCTCAGGTGACTCCAATGCTTCTCATGGCTCTAGAGGCTCTCAAGGTCACTCCAGGAAAAGGATGACCACCCCTCAGAGGAGGGAACATGAGGCCAGAATGCAGGAAGCCCAGCTGAGGATCAGGAAGCAGGAGCTAGAAGTAGCCCTGATGGAAGAAAAACTGAACAAGGCTAGGCAACCTAGAGAGAGTGGGTCTATACCCACTGGTGGCAGCATTGTCCCTAAGGACAAAGATAGGGTCTTTGACAATAGGAACCTGTCTAAGGTTGTGCCCCCCTACAAAAGTGGGGATGACATCCACAAATGGATAACTGCTCTTGAGAGAGCCTGCAAAGTACAGCAGGTTCCTGAAGACCAGTGGGCAGCAATCCTCTGGCTCTCCTTTGAAGGAAGAGGCAGAGACAGACTCCTCACTGTTAGAGAAGAGGATGTCAGAAACTACAGAGTCCTGAAGAGTGTTCTGGTAGATGGGTTAGGCTTAACCACTGAACAGTACAGGTTAATGTTCAGAGACACCCAAAAGACACAGACTCAGGACTGGTCTGAATATGTTGAATGTGCCACTAAGGCTTTGGAGGGTTGGTTGCTGGGAAGTAAGGTATCTGATTTTACAGGATTGTATAATTTGATGATGAGAGAACAGATTTTAAATAACTGTCAAAACCAGCAACTGCATCAACACTTGGTTGACTCTGATCTGACCTCTCCCCAAGAATTGGGAAAGAAGGCAGACAAATGGGTCAGAACCAGGGTTAAGCAAAAGAACCAGAACCAGGGCCAAGGGGGTGATCAGAAGAAAACAGACCAAAAGGGTGGAGATCAGAAACCTAAAGACCAGAAGTCTTCAACAGGGCCCCAAACTACTGCTAAGGAGGGTGGGTCCCAACAGTCCAAGAAGAAGAAAGAAGGTCAGAAGAAACCCTGGTGCAATCATTGTAAAAATACAACTCACTGGACTAGTGATTGCAAAAAGGGTGGAGCCCCCAACACTGTTGCCCCTAAGGCACCTGCTCCCAGTACTACTGTTAGCAGTGTTGGTCCCCAGACAAAGGGTGTAGTGGGAATCACTATGGGAACTGAAGGAGATTCTGACTTAGACAGAACCCTCAAACAGGCAGTCTTGATCTGTGATGGGGACATTGATTTGTCCCTGACTGTGAGCCCCAGTAACCTGGGCAAGTACAGACAGACTCCTTTAATTAATGACAAAGTGGCTCAGGCCTACAGGGACACATGTGCCAGTGTCACTATGGTGACACCAGGCTTTGTGGACCCTGGACAGTACATACCAGGTGAGAACTACCTGGTGACCAATGCCAGCAATGCCACTACTTCACACAGTGTGGCAGTTGTTAACTTCTCACGGGGAGGGGTAACTGGCCTCAAAAGGGTTGTGGTTAGTGCAGACCTCCCAGTAGAATGTTTGTTGGGCAATGACCTAGAGAGTTCTCTATGGTCAGAAGTGGAGTACAGGACTCATGCAGAGATGTTAGGTATATCATCACATGTCCTTGCTGTGACCAGGTCACAGGCCAAAAAGTGCCTCACTGAACCTCAGGTCTTGGATCCTGGAACAATGGACCAAGCACCTACCAAGAAGAAGAACAGGAGGGTCAAGGCTGTGCCTTCCCCCCTGCCTCAGAGTGATGATCAGCCTTCCCAGGAAGCTGATCTAGAGGACCCTGAAGGAACTGTCCCTGAAGAGCTTGAACCTGATCAGGTTGAGTTTCTGGGGACAGGGGGACCTTCAAGGGCTGACTTGAGGCAGGCTCAGTTATCCTGTCCCTCTCTTGAACCCCTCAGACAGCTGGCTGCTGCTGAGGCTGCTGGGAATGCTCAAGGTACCCATAAAGTGTATTGGGATGAAGGGCTCCTTTATTCAGAGGCTAGAGACCCCAAGCCTGGTGCTACCAGGAGGTTGGTCATACCTCTGCAATTTAGGGGCTTCCTTCTTACCTTGGCCCATGACATTCCTTTAGCAGGACACTTAGGCCAGAACAAGACTTGGGACAGGCTTGTCCCTCACTTTCACTGGCCTCATATGAATGAAGATACAAAGGAGTTTTGTCGCTCCTGTGTCACCTGCCAAGCCAGTGGCAAATCAGGTGGCACAACAAAGGCCCCCCTAATACCACTACCTGTGGTGGGGGTCCCCTTTGAAAGAGTGGGAATAGACATAGTGGGTCCCATGGATCCTCCCACTGCATCTGGGCACAGATTTATACTGGTGGTAGTGGATCATGCCACCAGGTATCCAGAGGCAATTCCCCTTAGGACCACTACAGCACCTGTTGTGGCCAGGGCCCTGCTGGGAGTATTCTCCAGAGTGGGGTTTCCTAAGGAGGTAGTATCTGACAGAGGTACCAACTTTATGTCAGGATACTTGACAGCTATGTGGAAGGAATGTGGTGTCAACTACAAGTTCACCACCCCTTATCACCCACAATGCAATGGGCTTGTTGAGAGATTCAACAAGACCCTAAAGGGTATGATCAAAGGATTACCTGAAAAGCTCAGGCGAAGATGGGACATCCTTCTACCCTGCCTTCTGTTTGCTTACAGAGAGGTCCCACAAAAAGGAGTTGGCTACAGCCCCTTTGAATTGTTGTTTGGGCACCCTGTGAGAGGCCCACTGTGTTTGGTGAAGGAAGGATGGGAGTTACCTCTCAAAAAGCCTAAGCTAGACATAGTGGACTATGTACTTGGTCTCCGCTCCAGGATGGCTGAGTATATGGAGAAGGCATCCAAAAACCTTGAGGCAAGCCAAGCCTTACAGAAAGCTTGGCATGACCAAAAGGCTGTCTTGGTTGAGTATCAGCCAGGACAGAAGGTATGGGTGTTGGAGCCAGTGGCCCCAGCAGCACTCCAAGACAAATGGTCTGGACCCCATACAATCCTGGAAAAGAAGGGAGAGGTCACCTACTTGGTGGGCCTAGGAACTCCCAGGAGTCCCCACCGGGTACTCCATGTTAACAGGCTTAAAGCATATGTTGACAGGGCAGACATGGGCTTGCTCATGGCTACAGATGAGGGACAGGAGGAAGAGAGTGACCCTCTCCCAGACCTGTTGTCTCAGAACCCTGAAGATGGCTCAGTTGAAGGAGTGACCCTTGGAGGCAACCTCACTGCCCATCAGCAGACTGAATGTAGACAGGTTCTACAATCCTTTTCACATATGTTTTCCTTGATACCTAGTCAAACTGACTGGTGTACCCATGTTGTGGACACTGGTGACAGTCTGCCTGTAAAGAACAAACTTTACAGACAACCTGACCACGTCAGGGACTGTATAAAGGCTGAGGTACATAAAATGCTGGAATTAGGTGTCATTGAACCCTCAGAGAGCCCCTGGGCTAGCCCAGTGGTTCTGGTCCCCAAACCTCACACCAAAGATGGCAAGAGAGAGATGAGGTTCTGTGTGGATTACAGAGGACTCAATGCTGTCACCAGGACAGATGCACACCCTATTCCAAGGGCAGATGAGCTCATAGACAAACTAGCTTCTGCAAAGTTTTTGAGCACATTTGACTTAACAGCTGGCTATTGGCAAATCAGATTAGCTGAGGAGTCTAAGGCCAAAACAGCATTCTCAACCCCAGGTGGGCACTACCAGTTTGTGGTGATGCCCTTTGGTCTGAAGAATGCACCTGCCACCTTCCAAAGGCTGGTGAACCAAGTCCTTACTGGGTTGGATGACTTTTGTGCAGCATATCTTGATGACATTGCTGTCTTTAGCTCCACCTGGGAGGATCACCTGATCCACCTGAAGAAGGCTCTTGAGGCCCTGCAGAGGGCAGGCCTCACTATCAAGGCTACTAAGTGCCAGATAGGGCAGAGTAAGGTTGTATATTTGGGCCACCTTGTAGGTGGAGGCCAAGTTCAACAACTGGAGAGTAAGATACAATCCATCAAGGACTGGTCCCCTCCAACCACCCAGACTCAAGTTCGAGCTTTCTTGGGCTTGACTGGGTACTACAGGAAGTTTGTTAAGAACTATGGGTCCATTGTGACTCCTCTTAATGATCTGACATCCAAGAAGATGCCCAAAAAGGTTCAGTGGACAGTAAGCTGTCAAAAGGCATTTGAGACCTGAAGAAGGCCATGTGCTCTGCACCTATCCTGAAAAGTCCTGACTACTCCAAAGAGTTTATTGTCCAAACAGATGCTTCTGAGTTGGGTGTGGGAGCTGTGCTGTCACAACTTAATGTAGATGGTCAAGACCAACCCATTGCTTTTATTAGCAGAAGGTTGACCCCCAGAGAGAAGAATTGGTCAGCTATTGAGAGGGAGGCCTTTGCTGTGGTGTGGGCCCTGAAGAAGCTGAGGCCATACTTGTTTGGCACTCACTTCAAGATTCAGACCGACCATAAGCCCCTCTTGTGGCTAAATCAGATGAAGGGTGAAAACCCCAAACTGCTTAGGTGGTCCATTTCCCTACAGGGGATGGACTTTACAGTGGAGCACCGGCCAGGTACTGACCATGGGAATGCAGATGGTCTCTCCAGGTACTTCCACTTAGGACATGAAGACGAGACTGGTCAAGGCTAGTTTAATGTCCCAGCGTTAGGGGGGGGGTTGTGTAGGAGAGTAGGGTCTGCTATCCTATGGTCACCCCAAATTTTTGCTTTTTGCTTCACTGGTTTTTGACATATTGAGGCTGTGGGCCTGCCAATCAGACCCCCAGCCTGCTGTTCTCTCTACTAAATTAAAACTATGCACCCTAGGTGCATAACCAATTGGAAGTGGATCACCCTGTCAGCCCCTGTACCAGTGTACACTAGGTACCCAGGGCATTGGTGTACCCAAGGCCTGCCAAGGGCTGCAGCATGTATTATGCCACCCCAGGCTTGGCCTAACAATCTGACACAACTGGCTGATCACTCAGCTGGGGTAAGTTGGTGTAATCACCTCTTACTTAGGTGTAGTATACCTATACCTAACCTTAAATGGGACCCCTGGTAACCTATAAGTCACTCCTATGGCAGGCCTTAACAATCCTGAAGGCAGAGTGCTTGGTTCCATGTGAGATGGTGCTCTGGCATGAGCTGAGCCTGTCTGCAGTGGTCGGAACAACTTCCTTCTACTGTTTCCAGATATCGTCATACCATATACTCTTAAGTGCATTATGAACCTCGCGGTTAAATGCTATCTTTGGTTTGGCTTTATCAAAACATGTCGAGTAAGGTGTCATACGAATTGGAATACTAACCCCTCGCCAATTCTGGCGACGGGGTTAGCATTCCACCCTTCTAGAGGGACACGACATGTACAGTGCCTGAAACCCGGGTAAAATCAGACATAGCCTCAGCTCCACAAAATGGATGCTGCCACCACAGACACAAGTCTGCCCTCCTGCTGCTGGGAGTCCTTCCAGCTTGGGAGGTGTGGACAAAGGGTTTCCTGCCAGGGGAGGTGCGTGCACCACCCCAGACAGGATTTTGTGTATTGGTCAGGTAGGGCTTGAAAGAAACCAGACATGCCTGTGGCTCACAAGGAGCCTCGGTGCATATGCCAGTTCAAACCGGTCCTGGGGCACACCAGTCCCGGGCCTGGGGCGAGCTGGACAAAGGATTGGGGGTGTAACCACCCCCCTTCCTGGTCCCACCCTTAGGGAGGGACCTAGCAGGTAGTCCGGCCCCTAGAATCCGCTTAAAGGTAGGAGCTGTGTCCTAAGACTTCAGACATCCTGGAATCAACTTGAAACTAAGAAGAAGACGGGAACTTCGACATTCTGCTGCACAGAAGACTGAAGAAAATCTCCCCTGTGGTCAGGGAGTGACCACCTTGCTAACGCAAGCACCATCCAGCGAATCACCGTCTGCTTTGCCGCCGCCTCCCGCCGGAGCCCGAGCCCAGAGACTGACAAGACCTGGACCTCCAGACCTCTCACCGCCCGATCCACAGTCCCTGAAAAGAGGAGACCCGTGGAGGCACCGAGACACGTGGAGCCAGCCATCTTGGAACGACTACGACAAGCTGACAAGTGCAACAACCGAGGCTCCCTCCAAGTTGTGCTTTGGGATCTGAGAAGCCCAACCCCCGAGCAGCATCTGCACCAAAGGTGAGCCCTCCAGCATCTCCACGATCTGCGTGGGGCCCTTCTGCATTTTGCCACTCGACGCGCCTAACCGGTTGCTGGCCCGCTGGCTAGTGGCCATCTTGGCGACGAACTCTACAAAATACACTGCTGGTCTGGTTGCTCCAGACTGGCCCTTGCTCCCCTCCAAAGGAGCAATCCCTCTGACCTTGCTGGTCAGAACCAACAGCTGATTTCCGAATCCTCCTACAATTGCTTTTGCCAAGGCTTGTTTGCTTCGATCAAGTCGCTGACACCGCCGACAGTGAGAGCCTGCATGGGACAGCTCGTGAGCCGACTCCTGGACGTCGTCGACCTTCAGGGACCACGTGGCTGTGGAGACAAGCTACCCCTCATCACCTGTTTGCACCCGACATCGCCTGGTACCCACCTGGTGCCACGCTGGTCACTGGCTAGTGACTGTGAACACTGTCCCCTCTGCTTACAGGTCTTCAACATCTCCGATCCACTCTTGGATCCACTGCCTCTCTCCCGGACCGACCGCCTGCAGCATCTTTGTCTTCAAGCTCCACGGAACAGATAGAAGAAACCCGACGCACTTCGAGGCCTATGCACCCGCTTCCTGTGGGTGAGGTAACGCTGGCACACCTGTGCCCAAGTGTAGTGTTACATCTCTAGTGCCTGTGTTCCAAATCTTGAGTTCCTAGTCCATCCGGAAGATCCTCTTGCAGTAACTTTGTACTTTTTACGCGCCCATTGAAACCTATGGGAGCACGCGTGTGACTATTTGCTCTGCACACGCCACCCGTGGACCTCCTGGTCACTAACTGACGTTAGCTCCTTGTAGGCCCAGCGATTCTAGAGGCCCTAGGCCTTTTCCCTTTTCTGTTCGTGGTACTTATACCACTATTTTAGTATATGGTTTGAGTGGCCACCAGGGCCTATCCATATAACGTGCAACTTCTGTGTATTCTGTGATAATCTTGTTTGACGATTTGTGCTCCTGTGCTCATAAAGAGACTAGGGGTTACTTTGAGAAATAAATACATATATATTTTGAATATATATCTGTGTGGTGTCCTTTCATTGGTATAAAAGGGGGTTACATTTGGTAAAACAGCTGGCTTAACACGCTTCACGAGTTTAGCCTCAAAGACTGCTTAGCCTACGCTACCACTAGGGCAGCTAGTCCGAAAAGGTTGACTTACAACCACACCATAAGGGTTGCTTGGCATGGTACAAGGTGATCACTTTAACTAGTGAGCATCATATACCAGGCCAACTTCTCACACACACACACAACCGCACACACAACCACGCACACAACCTAACACAGCCCTCATACCCACACAACCACGCCCACTACCACACACATACAAACAACCACACCCAACCACACAACCACACCCACAACCACACACACATAACCACAACCACACACAACCACAAACAACCGCACACATACACAACCACACACACATACACACAACCACACTCACACATCCACAACCACATCCACAACCACACACACAACCACACACAACCACACACAACCATACCCACAACCACACACACACAACCACAACCAAACACACACACACTCACACACAACCACACACAACAACCACACACATACAACCAAACACACACAACCACAAACACAACCCCACACACAACCCCAGACACAACCACACACACATAACCACACACACACATAACCACACACAACCACCCACACCCACAAACACAACCACACCCACAACCACACACAACTACACACAACCACACACACACACAACCACACAGACACACACAACCACACACACATATAACCACAACCACACACAACCACACACACACACAACCACAACCACACACACACAACCACACACACAACCACAACTACACACACAACCACACACAGAACCACACACACACAACCACACACAACCACACACACAACCACACACACAATCACACCCACAACGACACACCCACAGAACCACAACCACACCCAACCACACCCACAATCACACACACACAACAACACACCCACACAACCACAACCACACACAACCACGCACACAACCACACACACAACCACACACACACACACAACACAAACAACCACACACACACACACAACCATACAAACACACACAACCACACACACAACCACACAAACACACAACTGCAACCACACACACAACCACACACACACAACCACACACAACCACACACACAACCACACACAACCACAACCACACACACACACAACCACACACACAGCCACACATACAACCATACATACAACCACACACATACACAACCACACACAACCACAGCCACACACACACAACCACACCCACACACAACCACACACACAACCACACACAACCACACACACAACCACACTCACACCATACACACACACAACCACAACCACACACACCCACATCCACAACCACACGCACACAACCACAACCAAACACACACACACACACACACGACCACACACAACAACCACACACACAACCCCATACACAAAACCACACACAACCACACACACAACCCCACACATAACCCCAGACACAACCACACACACACACACACACAACCACACACATACACAACCACACACAGCCACACACACAACCACAGCCACACACACATACAACCACAACCACACACAACCACACACACAACCACACACAACCACACACACAACCACACTCACATCATACACAACCACAACCACAACCACACACACCCACATCCACAACCACACGCACACAACCACAACCAAACACACACACACACACACACGACCACACACAACAACCAAACACACAACCACATACACACAACCACACACAACCACACACACAACCATACACACAACCCCAGACACAACCACACACACAAACACACAACCACACACACACACATAACCACACACAACCACACACACCCACACACACAACCACACCCACAACCATACACACATACAACCACACACAACCACACCCACAACCAGACACACACAACCACAACCACACACACACAACCACACATACAACCACACACACAACCACATACACACAACTACACACACAACCACACACAACCACACACCCAAACACACACAACCACACACACAACCACACACACAACTACAACCACACACACACAACCATACACACACAACCACACAAAGAACCACATACACACAACCACACACACAGCCATATACACACAACCACACACAACCACACCCACAACTATACACAAATATAACCACACACACAACCATACTCACAACCACATACAAACACAGCCACACACACAACCACACACACAACTACAACCACACACACACAACCATACACACACAACCACACAAACAACCACATACACACAAGCACATACACAGCCATACACACACACAACCATACACAACCACACCCACAACTACACACAAATACAACCACACACACACAACCACACACACAACAACATACAAACACAACCACACACACAACCACACACACACAACCACAACCACACATACTAAACACACAACCACACACACACATACAACCACACACACAACCACAACCACACACAACCACACACAGCCACACACAACCACAACCACACACACACACAACCACAACCACACCCAACCATACCCACAACCACACACAACCACACACACACAACCACAACCACACACACAACCACACACACAACCCCACACACAACCCCACACACAACCACACACACAACCACACACATAACCACAACAACACACACAACCACACACACAGCCACACACACAACCACAACCACACACAACCACACACACAACCACACACACATAACCACACACACAACCATACACACATACAACCACACACACAACCACACACACACACACAACCACAACCACACACAACCACACACACAAACACACAACCACACACAACCACACATATAACTACACACACAACCACACACACAAACACACACATAGCCACACACACAACCACAACCACACACACAAAAACACACACAACCACACACAGACAACCACACATGCAACCACACACACAACCACACACACACAACCACACCCACAATCATACACACACACAACCACAACCACACACAACCACATCCACAACCACACACACAACCACAACCACACACACAATCACAACCACACACAACCACACACACAACCATACACACAACCACAACCACACACACAACCACACACATACACACAACCATACACAACCACACACACACAACCACACACATAACCACACACACAACCACACACAACTGCACACAACCACCCACACAACCACACACACACACAACCACACACACACATCCAAACACACAACCAAAACCATACACACAACCACACACAACTACACACAACCACACACACACAACCACACACACACACACAACCACACACACATATAACCACAACCACACACAACCACACACACACACAACCACAACCACACACACACAACCACACACACAACCACAACCACACACACAACCACACACACAACCACACACACACAACAACACATAACCACACACACAACCACACACACAATCACACCCACAACCACACACCCACAGAACCACAACCACACCCAACCACACCCACAACCACACACACACAACCACACACCCACACAACCACAACCACACCCAACCACGCACACAACCACACACACAACCACAACCACACACACACAACACAAACAACCACACACACACACACACACACACACACACACAACCATACAAACAAACACACAACCACACACACAACCACACACACACAACCACACACACAACCACACACACACAACCACAACCACACACACAACCACACACACACAACCACACACAACCACACACACAACCACACACAACCACAACCACACACACACACAACCACACCTAACCACACCCAAAACCACACACAACCACACACACAGAACCACAACCACACACACATACAACCACACACACACAACCACACACACAGCCACACATACAACCATACATACAACCAGACATAACCACACCCACAACCACACACACACAACCACACACACACACACACACACACACACACACACACATACATAACCACACACAACCACACACACAACCACACACAACTACACACAACCACACAGCCACATACACACATCCAAACACACAACCACACACAAATACACACAACCACACACACAACCACACACACACACAACCACACACACACACACAACCACAACCACACCCACACAACCACACACACAATGACACACACAACCACAACACACACAACCACACACACAACCACACACACACAACTACACATAACCACACACACAACCACACACACAATCAAACCCACAACCACATACCCACACAACCACAACCATACCCAACCACACCCACAACCACACACACAACCACACACACAACCACAACCACACACACACATAACCCAAACAGCCACACATACACACACAACCACACACACAACCAACCAACCACAACCACACCCAACCACACACACAACCACACACACAATCACAACCACACACACACACAACACAAACAACACACACACAACCACACACAGCCACACACACAACCACACATACAACCACACCCACAACCACACACAACCACAACCATACCCAACCACACCCACAACCACACACACAACCACACACACAACCACAACCACACACACACATAACCCAAACAGCCACACATACACACACAACCACACACACAACCAACCAACCACAACCACACCCAACCACACACACAACCACACACACAATCACAACCACACACACACACAACACAAACAACCACACACACACACAACCACACACACAACCACACACAACCACAACCACACACAACCACACACACACACAGCCACACACACACAACCACACACAGCCACACACACAACCACAAATACAACCACACCCACAACCACACACAACCACAACCACACCCAACCACACCCACAACCACACATGCAACCACACACACAACCACACACACACAACCACACCCACAATCATACACACACACAACCACAACCACACACAACCACATCCACAACCACACACACAACCACAACCACACACACAATCACAACCACACACAACCACACACACAACCATACACACAACCACAACCACACACACAACCACACACATACACACAACCATACACAACCACACACACAACCACACACATAACCACACACACAACCACACACAACTGCACACAACCATCCACACAACCACACACACACACAACCATACACACACATCCAAACACACAACCAAAACCATACACACAACCACACACAACTACACACAACCACACACACACAACCACACACACACACAACCACACACACATATAACCACAACCACACACAACCACACACACACACACAACCACAACCACACACACACAACCACACACACAACCACAACCACACACACAACCACACACACAACCACACACACACAACAACACATAACCACACACACAACCACACACACAATCACACCCACAACCACACACCCACAGAACCACAACCACACCCAACCACACCCACAACCACACACACACAACCACACACCCACACAACCACAACCACACCCAACCACGCACACAACCACACACACAACCACAACCACACACACACAACACAAACAACCACACACACACACACACACACACACAACCATACAAACAAACACACAACCACACACACAACCACACACACACAACCACAACCACACACACAACCACACACACACAACCACAACCACACACACAACCACACACACACAACCACACACAACCACACACACAACCACACACAACCACAACCACACACACACACAAACACACCTAACCACACCCAAAACCACACACAACCACACACACAGAACCACAACCACACACACATACAACCACACACACACAACCACACACACAGCCACACATACAACCATACATACAACCAGACATAACCACACCCACAACCACACACACACAACCACACACACACACACACACACACACACATACATAACCACACACAACCACACACACAACCACACACAACTACACACAACCACACAACCACATACACACATCCAAACACACAACCACACACAAATACACACAACCACACACACAACCACACACACACACAACCACACACACACACACAACCACAACCACACCCACACAACCACACACACAATGACACACACAACCACAACAACACACACAACCACACACACAACCACACACACACAACTACACATAACCACACACACAACCACACACACAATCAAACCCACAACCACATACCCACACAACCACAACCATACCCAACCACACCCACAACCACACACACAACCACACACACAACCACAACCACACACACACATAACCCAAACAGCCACACATACACACACAACCACACACACAACCAACCAACCACAACCACACCCAACCACACACACAACCACACACACAATCACAACCACACACACACACAACACAAACAACCACACACACACACAACCACACACACAACCACACACAACCACAACCACACACAACCACACACACACAGCCACACACACACAACCACACACAGCCACACACACAACCACACATACAACCACACCCACAACCACACACAACCACAACCACACACAACCACACCCACAACCACACACAACCACAAACACACAACCAAAACCACACACAGAACCATACCTACAACCACACACACACAACCATTACCACACCCAACCACACCCAAAACCACACACAACCACAACCACACACACAACCACACAAACAACCACATACACCCAACCACACACACAGCCATACACACACAACCATACCCAACCACTCCCACAACTACACACAAACACAACCACACACACAACCACAACCACACACACAACCGCACACACAACCATGCACACAACCTAACACAGCCCTCATACCCACACAACCACGCCCACTACCACACACATACAAACAACCACACCCAACCACACAACCACACCCACAACCACACACACATAACCACAACCACACACAACCACAAACAACCGCACACATACACAACCACACACACATACACACAACCACACTCACACATCCACAACCACATCCAGAACCACACACACAACCACACACAACCACACACAACCATACCCACAACCACACACACACAACCACAACCAAACACACACACACTCACACACAACCACACACAACAACCACACACATACACAACCACACACACAACCACACACAACCACAACCACACACAACCACACACACACAGCCACACACACACAACCACACACAGCCACACACACAACCACACATACAACCACACCCACAACCACACACAACCACAACCATACCCAACCACACCCACAACCACACACACAACCACACACACAACCACAACCACACACACACATAACCCAAACAGCCACACATACACACACAACCACACACACAACCAACCAACCACAACCACACCCAACCACACACACAACCACACACACAATCACAACCACACACACACACAACACAAACAACCACACACACACACAACCACACACACAACCACACACAACCACAACCACACACAACCACACACACACACAGCCACACACACACAACCACACACAGCCACACACACAACCACAAATACAACCACACCCACAACCACACACAACCACAACCACACCCAACCACACCCACAACCACACATGCAACCACACACACAACCACACACACACAACCACACCCACAATCATACACACACACAACCACAACCACATACAACCACATCCACAACCACACACACAACCACAACCACACACACAATCACAACCACACACAACCACACACACAACCATACACACAACCACAACCACACACACAACCACACACATACACACAACCATACACAACCACACACACAACCACACACATAACCACTCACACAACCACACACAACTGCACACAACCACCCACACAACCACACACACACACAACCATACACACACATCCAAACACACAACCAAAACCATACACACAACCACACACAACTACACACAACCACACACACACAACCACACACACACACAACCACACACACATATAACCACAACCACACACAACCACACACACACACACAACCACAACCACACACACACAACCACACACACAACCACAACCACACACACAACCACACACACAACCACACACACACAACAACACATAACCACACACACAACCACACACACAATCACACCCACAACCACACACCCACAGAACCACAACCACACCCAACCACACCCACAACCACACACACACAACCACACACCCACACAACCACAACCACACCCAACCACGCACACAACCACACACACAACCACAACCACACACACACAACACAAACAACCACACACACACACACACACACACACAACCATACAAACAAACACACAACCACACACACAACCACACACACACAACCACAACCACACACACAACCACACACACACAACCACAACCACACACACAACCACACACACACAACCACACACAACCACACACACAACCACACACAACCACAACCACACACACACACAAACACACCTAACCACACCCAAAACCACACACAACCACACACACAGAACCACAACCACACACACATACAACCACACACACACAACCACACACACAGCCACACATACAACCATACATACAACCAGACATAACCACACCCACAACCACACACACACAACCACACACACACACACACACACACACACATACATAACCACACACAACCACACACACAACCACACACAACTACACACAACCACACAACCACATACACACATCCAAACACACAACCACACACAAATACACACAACCACACACACAACCACACACACACACAACCACACACACACACACAACCACAACCACACCCACACAACCACACACACAATGACACACACAACCACAACAACACACACAACCACACACACAACCACACACACACAACTACACATAACCACACACACAACCACACACACAATCAAACCCACAACCACATACCCACACAACCACAACCATACCCAACCACACCCACAACCACACACACAACCACACACACAACCACAACCACACACACACATAACCCAAACAGCCACACATACACACACAACCACACACACAACCAACCAACCACAACCACACCCAACCACACACACAACCACACACACAATCACAACCACACACACACACAACACAAACAACCACACACACACACAACCACACACACAACCACACACAACCACAACCACACACAACCACACACACACAGCCACACACACACAACCACACACAGCCACACACACAACCACACATACAACCACACCCACAACCACACACAACCACAACCACACCCAACCACACCCACAACCACACACAACCACAAACACACAACCAAAACCACACACAGAACCATACCTACAACCACACACACACAACCATTACCACACCCAACCACACCCAAAAC